>NC_056726.1:1224068407-1224098407 GCF_019279795.1 Protopterus annectens | reverse complement strand
CCCCATTTATCCCTAAAAGTTGCTTACTGAAAATGCTAAGACAATAAATACTTCCTCCAAGGGACCTGATAACATACCTAGTTGCTTACAGACACACTCCTAAACCTTTTTAATTTACGTTTAGTTCTAGAATTGAACCCATGAGTGGTGGACAGCAGTGGTGATGCTTCTCTATTATCGTGGCCTTTAAACCTACCCAGGTAGTTACAGACCTATCATCCTTATAAGCCTCACCTTCAAATCCAATGGAATGCATTATAACTACCCTTATGATCTGCGATATCAAATGTCTTGTTAAACTTCACCCCCAACAGTTTGGTTTTGTGAAGGGTAGATCCTGTCTATTTAATCTGGTAAATTTCTTCAAAAGGGTCACAGAGACTGTTGATGATGGCCATGAAGTGTACAAGGCATATCTTGACTTTGCTAAGGCCTTTGACACCAACTGACATTCAGGTAGCGCACAAAAGTAAATGCTTAATGCTTTAAAAATGGACCCATATGTAGTAAGATGGATAACAAACTGTCTGAAAGGGAGAACCCGCAAGTGCAAGGTGCAGATGCCTCATCAGAAAGCAAAACAGTGAAAAGCAGTATCCCTCAGGACTCAGTGCTGGAACCTCTCCTATTTTGTACTTATTTCTTAGATCTCCAAGCAAACAGCCAGGATCTCTGGCTAAGATGTCTGCAGACAACTGCAAACTGGTGATTGTTGTTAACTCACCTATAACACTCAAACCCTCCAGAATAGACTCACCCTAGTAACCTCTTGATACACTAAAATGGGCTCAAACTAAACGCTAAAAAGTATAACTTTGGTAGACAACTCTACCTCTCATCATACTGTCTAGGCAGCACAACTGTACAAAACCAAAATGGGTTGCTACCCCCATCTCTTTTGGCCATCACATAACAGCTGTCAGGAATGTTTTTTTTATTTAGCACAGCTAATTGTCAAAGGAATATCATCAAGGTTTAAGAGGTAATCACTACCTTATACTCAGCATTAATCAAGCCAGTGATGAAGTACGACACGCCCTTTGAAATGTATCTCACTTAAATTATCAAACAATTAGAAAGATCCCAAAGGTTCCAAATTAAAAAGACCACAGGCCTATTTATTCAGTGTCTTATATACTTTTGAATGGAGATCTCTGCCTTACGTAGTATACCATTACAGACCCAACTGCCGTAGACCTCCAGTTTCTCAGCAAGTCCAATATCTCCAGACATAATAGAACCATAGACCCAAATGTTCACCAGCAGATAAATAAAATGGTGAGGAGGGGCAGGTGTATAACCTAGCAGTTTCCATACCTCTGGAATACACTTCCCCTGCAGGTTATTCAGTTTGACTCACTATCTCCCTTTAAACATATAAGACATGACTGGATGGGTATCCACAAATTTACTGTATGTTCCTCCTGGAGAAAGGAGGTGCTGCCTGAAGGAGGACACTGGCATGGCAAGAGTGGTGATGAGAATCAGCGGAAATGGAATACGTTAAAATGTCTCACACCTTCTGCATCATGGTGCACACTGTTGGGACTCAGCATTTTAACAATAACACATCCCGTTCTCGCCAAGCTTACACTCATTATGCTTCTCATACTAATGGTTACTGTCACCAGTATTATGTTTCTTTTCAAACGTGCCGTTTTCTCTGCATTTTACCTCATATGCACCTTTTATTCCGTTTTTTTTTTTACTTCAAAGGAGTCAGCTTTGTAATCCAGCCTCACTACTGAAGACCTGTTATGGGGGGGGGGGGGTGCGATTCTCTCTGATTTTGGTGAGTACCAGATCCATTATGTTTGATCCTCTGTTTGGAGCATGCACTATCTGTTCCAAGGTGTTTGTGTTAATAAAATCCAGGAAGTCTGCTGCCTGCGAGTATGAAGCAGTGTAAGTTTCCCAGTCTATAGATGGGTAGCTAAAGTCACTCATGAACAGGGTGTTTGGTTGGATGGTGAGTGCCTATAGTAGGTTTTGCTAAGAGTCATGAGACTCTAAGGGCATAGGTTTTGATCTGTAGCTAGCCATGATATGTTGAGGGACCTTATCAATGGAGACTTGCATTTTGGATGAGGTCCATGGTATCATCCTGTTTAACTCACCTGGAGGTATATTTCTTGATAATGTAGATCGAGGCACCTCCACCTTTGGCCAGAGTTTGTGCTGCTGTTAGAAGATGATGTAACTTTCCATTGCTGGAGTACTTTCTATGGCTGTAAACCAAGTCTCACTCACAGAATAGATGTCTATGTTATCCAGAGTGAGGAGGGATTGAAAGGTGTTGAATTTTTTGTTTAGGTTCCTAGTACTGAGCAATAACATCTTAAGGCTGCTTAGAGACTTTTTCACTATGTTAGTAGTTTTCTCTTTTTGGCATTGCCTATTGAGGTGGATAAGGTTTTAGTCACTATCCAGAAGCCTAGAGGAGATAGGTCCAGCCCATTCTAGGCATAGCAACGTGGTCTGTTAACCATGTCTTCCCATGCTGACAGATCCCTCTGGAGCGACACCAGAAACTAAACCAATTATTAAAATCCATAATTTTATTTTCAAATTGTGGCATCATCCCTGGTGAAGGTATAATGCTGCTCAATGCAAGGCTTGTACCTATCTGTGACATATATTCCTAGAGCTCCATTATGTCTCTTTTCATATAATCCAGTGAGGTATGTCTTAGGTCATTTACACCCACATGGACTATGACAGAATCATATTGGTATCTGGGGTGTAGTGACTTAAGTGCGTGCGTGATATTGCGGATCTTGGCTCCAGATAGGCAACTAACCGTTATCTTCTCCTTGTCTGACCTTGTGAGTGGGGCATCTGCATGTCACACAATGGAGTCCCCCTATGACAAGAATATTAGGTAAAGTCTATGCTTGACATGGCTTTTCTCTTGGGGACCATTAGGTGTAGGCTTATGTGAGATGTTTGGTGTAGCTTTTCGTGTGTGTTTTAGTGATTGCTGAGGATCAGTGTTGCAGTTAGGTGGCTTTGGAGGTCTTTGAGATTTGGGAAGGTTTTTTTTTAAGTACCTCAGCATAAGACACTCTGTGTTTGTGTGTAGTGAGTGGTGTGTGTGAGGGATGTAGTTTTGGTATTCGCTGACAAACTCATTTGTATGTGGGATTTTTGCCTCCAAGGGAAGTTTTTACATCTCTCGCATACCGTGTTATTTTCTTTAATAATTATCTGGTTGTCTAAGAACATGAAACAATTGCTACATTGACTTAGGATGCCCAAATCTACTAAGCTGGCCATAGAGACACTAGGAAATTGAATATCCATGTTGTCCAGTCCTGTAATAGGGTGGGCTGTTTTGCATTAAGGATTGGGTTTTAATAAAGGTCTCCTAGAGTAATTTCTGAAGTTAAGGGCAAGATGTTATATAGTATTAGGATATGGTAGTGCTATTCTGTGTGCAAGCTAGCTGCTCTAAGCTTAATTCCACACAATGCCACACTGTTTAACAGGTTTAGGACCTAATCCTAACCTTACTGGGAAATTTTACTGTCTAGTCATTTGCTACTATACAGGGCACTGCTATCTGTTGCTGCTTGGGGGGGAAGCTCCACGCAAAGTTGCCTGATAAAGGCAGAAAAAAAACTTGAAAATTGATTCCTCCACCCTGTAACCAGTAAACAACCACATTTTCAACTCCCTGGAGTGCTTCCAAACTCACAGAGACCAGGTAAACACAACATGGAAAATCCTAGAATTTCTTAATGTAAAAGCAAAAGCAGCTCTAAGTGCAGACTAAACAACAAACAACTACCAAAAAACTAAGCCACTGGCAAACTCACCCTTCTGCAAGGCGATCTGGTGGCAAACAAGACAAGGAAAGCCAACAAACACAGAAATAACTATTATTGCCACAAAATTAAATAAATGCTTTAAACATTGCTCAACGACAGTAGTGATAACTGTTTAAAGCAAGTACAAGTGCAGTAAATCAAGAAAATACTTTTATCTTAGCTTGCACGGCTCTGAATGCAGCTGAAACACTTGAAAAGCACTGCGACGTTCTGTAAGTGAACACACAGAGCCTTGCAAACTTGCCTGATTTATAACAGAGAAAAACAGCTTGAAAAATTATTTCTGTGCCCTTTAGCCAGTAAACAACAATTTTTGAGCTCCCTGGAGTGATTCCCAACTCAAAGAAACCATGCAAGCACTTGCCACAAGATGTCTGATCCTAGAATTTCTTAATGTAAAAGCATAGCAAAAGCCACTCTCAGGTGCAGATTACGCAACAATGACTAAACAACTAAGTACCTGGCTAATTCACCCTTTTTCAAGGTGATTTGGAGGCAAACAGAACTAGAAAAGCCAACAAACAGAGAAATTACTTTTTTACCACAACGTTAAATAAATGTTTTAAAAATGCTCAAAAACAGTAGTGATCAGGCAAGTACAAATGCAGTAAGTCAATAAAATATTCTTATCTTAGTTTGGATCGATGGCAGTGGATGCAGTTGAAACATCAGAAAGGCATAGAAGAGCTCTCTGTAAGTGGAGATGATCTTTAAACCATCTCTACTTGCAGTGATTTACTCGTCCTATTAAGAGTTAAGCTAAATGACTTGAACTAATCTGCTATTGTTCTCTATCCTGAATAAGCATTTGTTTCAAGCAGTTCCTCTGGGAAAGGTATGAACTGTTCTACGCTTGGTCATGAATACCATGCTTCCACCATGAGTTGTCGAAGATGAAACCCAATTATCAGTATCCACAACTGTAATCCCAAAAAAAACACCTACTGAACAGCCAAACTTTTAAGTGTTTTTTTTTTTTTTTTTGCTG
This sequence comes from Protopterus annectens, assembly GCF_019279795.1. NCBI lineage: Eukaryota > Metazoa > Chordata > Ceratodontiformes > Protopteridae > Protopterus > Protopterus annectens. The sequence continues at coordinate 1,224,093,589 of NC_056726.1, read as the reverse complement.
AAGGGAAAGCCTCCCCCACCTAGAACTTAGAGATACCAGCTACACAGTCATATTAACTCAAAGAAGGAGAACATTACCCCAGAAAAGGGCATTACTGTTGGTACAACTCACAGAAAATTATTTTCCTGACAGCCAATCAGAACCTCCGGGAACTGAGCCTGGCCAACTGAAACTGATCTGAAATTTCATCTACCAATAGGTCCAGCTTGGTTCTTTGGCACAAACACACACACTAAGTACATATTATATGTATGCATACAGGTAACAATTTGAAATTTTTGGAACAGCTACATTGAGTCCCAAAACATGGAGACTAAATGGCCAAAAAATGGACCTATATTAAGTCCATGATGACCATTTCCAAGCATATTTCCTTTTCTCTGGAGTTGGGGTATATATCTTTGAGGGATGTGGGGAGCTTACCCCCACATTGCTGGGTACAGGGAGGACTTGTCTTCCTGCAAAAAAGAACTTTAAAGGAGAAGAGCGACTATTCACTCTTCTTCTGGATTTTCAACCTTTTTTTTTATTTTTGTTGACACTCAGCATTATGAGCTAATATATACATCTATATCGAGATACACACAAACTCCCTCTGTCACTAGGATTTGTGTGAAGCTGTACATTATTTTGTGTGCACATCCTTAAATTAATACTTTGTTGAAGCACCTTTTGATTTAATTACAACATTCAGTCTTCTTGAGTACACAACTGCCATCAATTAAAGAGACTTTGATTAACCCCAAATAAAGCTCAGCTGTCCTAGTAGGATTTTCCTGACATTTACTCAGTTGCCTGCTACAGCAAAAAACATGGTTTGCAGAGAGCTTACAAAGCATCAAAAGGATCTCATTGTTGAAAGGTATCACTCAAGAGAAGAGTACAAAAAAAATTCCACAGCATTGGATATACCATGGAACACAGTGAAGACAGTCATCAAAAAGTGGAGAAAATATGGGACAACAGTGATGTTGCAAAGAACTGGACATCCCTCCAAAATTGATGAAAAGACACGATGAAAACTGGTCAGGGAGGCTGCCGAGAGACCTAAGGAGCTGCAGGAATTTCTGGCAAGTACTGGTTGTGTACTACATGTGACAACAATCTCCCATATTCTCCATATGTCTGGAATATGGGTGGGGTTGCAAGACGGAAGCCTTTTCTTACACAGAAAAACATCCAGGCCCAGCAAACCAATACATCATGTCTCCCAAAAGCATGTGGAAAAATGTTATGGTCTGATGAGACCAAGGTTGAACTTTCTGGCCACAATTCCAAAAGGTATGTTTGGCACAAAAACAACACTTCACATCACCAAGAGAACACCATCCCCACTGTGAAGCATGGTGGTGGCAGTATCATGCTTTTGGGTTGCTTTTCTTCAGCTAGAACTGGGGCTTTAGTCAGGGTGGAGGGAATTATGAACAATTCCAAATACCAGTCACTTTTGGCCAAAAACCTTCAGGCATTTGCTAGAAAGCTGAAGATGAAGAGGAATTTCACCTTTCAACATGACAATGACCCCAAGCATACATCCAAATCAACAAAAGAATGGCTTCACCAGAAGAAAATTAAAGTTTTGGAATGGCCCAGCCAGAACCCAGACCTAAATCCAATAGAAAATCTGTGGGGTGACCTGAAGAGGGCTGTGCACAAGAGATGCCCTTGCAATCTGACAGATTTGGAGTGCTTTTGCAAGGAAGAGCGGGCAAATATTGCTAAGTCAAGATGTGCCATGCTGATAGACTCCTACCCAAGAAGACTGAATGCTGTAATTAAATCAAAAGGTGCTTTAACAAAGTAGTAGCTTAAGGGTGTGCACACACACAACAAAGAATTAGTTTAAGAGTGTGCACACTTATGCAACCAGCGTATTGTACGTTTTTTTATTTTTTATATTATTTCTTCTAACAGATTTGTTTGTTTTTCAATTGAATTGTACAGGTTATAGGTCACATTAAAAGTGGGAAAAGTTTTGAAATTATTTATTTTGGTCTCATTTTTTTACATCGCAAAAACCTGGCATTTTAACTGGGGTGTGTAAACTTTTTATATCCACTGTATACGTATATACAGTATATGTATATATATATATATATGTATGTATATATATATATATATATATATATATATATATATATATATATATATATGTGGATCCCTATTATATGATAGAAACCTCATTTGACTGAAACTCATTTGACTGAGACCTTAAGACTGAAATTTCAAAAGACTGAAAAGTCACTTGACTGAAACCCATAATACTTAGTTTCAACATACTAACATTTAAACTGGACCATATAAAACTAGAGTAGGTGCCCCCATACCCCCTAACTATACGTACTAACTCGGGATCGCACTACAGTGGGGAAAGGGCATAGTAGTGGCAACATGTAGACTACTGTAAGGTAAGTTAAAGGTATATGCCCTTTCCCCACTGTAGTGCAGTCCTGGAGTTAGTATATATAGTTGGGGGGGCATAGCTCCCCCCACCTAGTCTGGTTTTATATGGTCCAGTTTACAATTTAGTATATTGAAATTCAGTATTATGGGTTTCAGTCTTATGGGTTTCAGTCAAGTGACTTTTCAGTCATTTGAAAATTCAGTCTTATGGTCTCAGTCATGTGATAGGGATCCATATATATATATATATATATATATATATATATATATATATATATATATATATATATATATATATATATATCAAGAAAACACCCAGGCGAATATCCCACAAAATGTGCAAAAACAAACAAGGCCCCAACGGAAGGAGTAAAGGAATGCTGTAGCCAAGCACAGTATAATGCCATACAAACATCTATAGACACCAATAATCTTCAAGCTTTGTCAAAACAAACAAGAATTCCAGTCTTTATGTAGCACCAAACGATAATCCAAATCATCACAGACAACTTCTTCTTCAGACAGTTAAACAAGAGCGAGTACAAGTTTAAATATATTCACTGTAGCATATGCAGCCAATCAGTTTCACATGACGTAATTTCACGCTGAGACACATTAGACTAACATCGTGAACATAGTTTACACTAAAACCACATTCACATCTAAAGAGATTCAAAGGCTGAACTTAATTGCTATACAAAATCTATTGCATTTGAAACTTCTCTTGAATCAATTTGATAAAAACTAAAAACTAATACTTACAATTTTGTCATCACTACTTATTCACAATAGTTCCTATTTTGTGTACAAATACTTGTTAGAAACAATATGCTAGATGATCTGACCAATCTTTACGTATAATCCTTTGATAGCGTAAAGAACTCCTATTACAAATAAGCAAGACCCTTCATAAGCGCATAATTGCTTGATAATATGATTCAAATCATGTTGTGCTTCATATCATAACACAATATAATGTAAAAACTGAACAGTTTTATAAAGAAACTAATACTTGCTAATTTAAAACATGCAAAGCCTCAGGCTGACAATAGTTATGCGAGTGGTAATGCAGGAATAAAAGGTGCGCATAAAGAAGCTGCTTGTGTTATATAAACTATCACTTATTATAAATCCAACATAGCTTGATGCTTACTAATGAATGTGGTAATGCAGGAATAAAAGGTGCGCATAAAGGAGCTGCTTGTGTTATATAAACTATCACTTATTATAAATCCAACATAGCTAGATGCTTACTGATGAATGTGTAATAACTGGAAAAAACTCCATGGTGCTAATTCTACAAAGATGTAAAGTATTTTGTTATCAGTATAAATGTACACAAAGATGAAAATAAACAATTTATGGAAATGGAACAAAGGACATGTCATGGAGTCATGACAGATGGTAATACATGGGTAATACATGGGTGTATATGTTTAGAAGTAATATATTGCTGTTTATAACATATCATTGATCCATTCCCCGTAGTAACCTTACACAGTAACATATGTTGGTTATATCCCCATAGAGGCACAGGAGTCCTTCATTATCTATGCTCCTTTTTCTTCTGTTAATGCAACCCTTGCGCAGGTCATCTATTATTTCCAAACATATACATCCATGTATTACCATCTGTCATGATTCCATGACATGCCCTTTGTTCCATTTCCATAATTTATTTATTTTCAACTTTGTATATATCTATAAAATACTTTATATTCTTGTAGAATTAGCATCATGGAGTCCCTTCCAGTTATTACACATTCACCAGCTAGTATTAAGCTATGTTGGATTCAAAAAAAGTGACAGTTTACATAACATAAGCTGCTCCTTTATGCGCACCTTTTATTTTTGCATCATCACAGTCATTAGTAAACATCAGGTTACATTGGATTTATGACAAGTAATAGTCTATATAACACGAGCAGCTTCTTTATGCGCATAACTATTGTCAGCGAGAGATACTGCCCATGCGCATTAGAAATTGGCTCTGAGGCTTTTGCATGTTTTAAATTAGCAAGTATTAAGAGCGTTTTCTTATAAAAACTGTTCAGTTTTTTATATTATATTGTGTTATGATATGAAGCACAACATGATTTGAATCCTATTATCAAGCAATTATGCGCTTATGAAGGGTCTTGCTTACTTGTAATAGGAGTTGGCGATGACGTTCTTTACGTTCTTTACGCTATCAAAGGATTATACGTAAAGATTGGTCAGATCATCTAGCATATTGTTTCTAACAAGTATTTGTACACAAAATAGGAACTATTGTGAATAAGTAGTGATGACAAAATTGTAAGTATTAGTTTTTAGTTTTTATTAAATTGATTCAAGAGAAGTTTCAAAATGTGCAATACAGTACGGCTAGATTTTGTATAGCAATTAAGTTCAGCCTTTTGAAAATCTCTTGAAATTGTCATCGGATGATGGCAGACCAATTGTTGGTCTTTTAAAATCAGACTTTTTAACAGCAACTTGTAGCATTTTTAAAATGATTTATTTTATGAACTATTTAGAAAGCCTGTAGATGTGAATGTGGTTTTAGAGTGTAAACTATGTTCACGATGTTAGTCTAATGTGTCTCAGCATGAAATTACGTCATGTGAAACTGATTGGCTGCATATGCTACAGTGAATATATTTAAACTTGTACTCGTTCTTGTTTAACTGTCTGAACACTTTTTATCTGTTAAATAAAAAACTTTGCTTTCAAGAAGTTGTTTGTGATTACGGCATTTGGAGATTTGGATTATCGTTTGGTGCTACATAAAGACTGGAATTATCTTTGTTTGTTTTGACAAAGCTTGAAGATTATTGGTGTCTATAGACGGACTTTTGTATGTTCACCTTGCTGCTTGGCATTATACTGTGCTTGGCTACAGCATTCCTTTACTCCTTCCGTTGGGGCCTTGTTTGTTTTTGCATATATATATATATATATATATATATATATATACATATATAATATACACACACACACACATATAGATATACACACACACACACACACACACACACACACACACACACCATATATATATATATATATATATATATATATATATATATATATATATATATATATATACGGATTCGTATCACTTCACTGAAAGACCATTTCACTGACACCCATTTCACTGAGACCAAATCACCTAAAGTAGCACTCTAAGGCAAGTCAAAGGTATATGTCATGTTCCCCACTGTAGTGTGATCCTGATGTTAGTATACATAGTTAGGGGGTGTGGGGGGGCACAGCCCCCCACATTGGGGAGTGTGGGGGGGTGTATCCCCCCTCTTAATTTGGTTTTCTGTTGTCTGGTTTTGTTTTACATTGTTTGGTAAAACCCACACACCCCTAACTATATATACTAGCACCAGTATCGCATTACAGCGGGGAAAAGGGCATACACCTTTCACTTGCCTTAGAGTACTACTTGTTAGTGAAATGAGTTTTAGGTGAAATGAACTTTAGGTGATTTGGTCTCAGTGAAATGGGTGTCAGTGAAATGTTTTTTCAGTAAAGTGATATATATACATATATATATATATATATATATATATATATATATATATATATATATATATATATAGGTCTGCTTTGAAATCCTGACACCTAGAAGAGCGACGTTTACAATTCTGAGATGAAAATGACAAGACTGCAGAAACTGGAATGTTGTATTTTTACTAGGGTAGCAATTCAAGGAAGCCATCCCATAATAAAAGAATGTCGTCCACAAATCTTTTGTAGTACACAATATGATGACTGACACATTACCGGTCAATACTGTACTTACTTCCCATTGTGCAAAGCTAGGTTGGCATCGCTATTAGCACATGCTGTGCCCATTGCCATGCCAACCTTCTTGCTAGCAGAATTTATGTTTTTACATCCTACCACTGATTTCCTGAGATTTACATACACAGTTTCTGATAAAAAGATTGGATTCCTGGATGTATCCATCAGTAAATCAGTACTGGGATATATTAAGACCAAGGTTTTTAGAAAGACCACAAGACAAAATACATTACTGCACAAGAAGAGCATGCATCCTTGGCACATGCCGATGAATGTGCTGTGGGGTCAGTTCTTAAGAACTATGAGGTTTTATAATGATGATAGCCTTCTGCAGAAGAAGTTTGAGAGTTTAAGATCTAACTTTCTAGCAAGAGGCTATGCACAGAATGAGGTAGATAGCTGTATATCCCAAATATGGCAAGAAAGGAAAGGCAAGGGGGTGAGCTTATTATGCCCAACATCTATCTGAGGGAGAGGCATCCCCTACACTTAATCCACAACATAAAGTGAGGGTTGCACTCACATTTTTGAGTGATGTAAATACTTTCTGGGATACAGTGAAGAAACACTGGGGGATTCTAACTGTCTCTGAAGAAATGAGTGGAGTTGTATCAGAAGTTCCACGGTTTTCTTTTACAAACAATCCCAATCTGAAGAGAAAACTATGCTACAAAAAGGGAGTATTAGGAGGGTTTCTGCAGTCCCACCGGCAAGGCACTTATCCCTGTCAAAGGTGTTGTGCAAGTAGTTATATACAGGTCAAAAAATGAATTAACTGAACACGTCTTTATCGACACATAAATATCAACCTCTGAAACTACTGAATGGTCACTTCAGAGAATTTATTCCCAGGGGAATAAATCATTTGGCCGACATCGGGGATTTGCCCTTTTCCCCACTGTAGTGCAATCTCGGAGTTGGCATATTTAGTTAGGGGGTGTGGGTGGCACAGCCCCCCACTATGTAGGGTTTGAAAGTTTGGCTGGTGTGTCTTCTGCCAAGTGATTTTTTTCCCCTGGGAATAAAATTCCTTGAAGTGGCCATTCAACAATTTCAGAGTTTGATATTCATATGTCGATGAATACGTGTTCGGTTAATTCATCTTTAGACAACATAATACAGACCCGTTATATACAACCTGGTATGGTTTTTAAACATTAAAATAAAAACAAAAAATACCTCCAATGGAGATAAAGCTGGATACTAAAGTAACTCTGTAAAAAATAAAATAAAATATAGTATTGCCAGCACCAAAAAGCTCAGTGTTAGAAATAATATTATTTCTAACACTGAGCTTCGCGGTGATCATAATACTACATTTTATTTTATTTTTATATGTTTTTTAAATATCCCCACTTAGGTTTTTCTATTGAGTTTATGTTTTATGCAGACTGTTCTACAGAGAATTTAATTTATTTGGCATTCTGTACCCTTTGCTATGCTTTTTACATAGGAAAACCCAATAGTTCCTTTAAGGAATAGATTTTTATTTTATTTTATTTTATTTTACATTTGTTTACCGGGCTGGTCCAGCTGGATATATGTACATTTTCAGCAGAGGCCTGGGGGAAAAAAGCTCCAGGTACAGACGTTAATATCAGACTTTACAAATTTAGTTAATTGAGAAAAAATATAATAGTATTGGCATTAGCATGTTCTTACAGAAGCAACAATTAGAAATTAATTGCAGACAAAGGGTATACAAATTATGCATGAGAATAGAAAAGATTTAGGGTAAGATTTGTTTGAAAGAGAATGGAGAATACTAGTAGGACACTGAAAGCTAGTCAGGGTTAGTGCAGGGGCAGAGTAAGTGAGTTTTGAGGTGAGATATATTTTTTATATATATAGATATATTTTGGAACACTTGAGAGACATTAGGAATAGGAGGCAGGAAAATGCATTAGCACATCATGTGGTGGCTGAAGGGAAGTCCCATAAGTTTAAGTTTCTGGCACTTGAGGTAGTTTGAACTGTTATCAGGGGTGGGAATCTTAAGAATAAGACAGAGGCAACAGAACAAGCCTGCATTTTATCACTCCAAGTAGACAGGTTTCCAGGACTAATTGAGGTTGTTTCCCTGAAGCCTATGCTGAAAGCAACCCACTGACACATTAATGTGTGCATATATATTTTTTACAATTTTTTTATTGTTGTTTAAATATTTTTACATGTTTCTTGTAAAAGGAAATGATGTCACAGTGTTATTGCTATATAGATGGTTCTTCTTTTTAATGCAACTCTCTGATGAAGTGATCTACTGAATCGTGAAAGTGCTTACCTGTTTTTATTTTTACTTTTAAGTTGAATAAATTTAATAACCTACAACCTCGATGGCCTGGCACATTGTTTATTTGGATATTGTTCTTTGTTTAAGTGCCGTTCCTTTATCTTGGTGGCCTTTTATTGTTTTTTTTTGTGCCAAACTAGCTGTGGATGTTACCAATTATACTGAACCTAAGGACATCGCCACCTGCTAGCTGACAGGTTTGGCGAAATGTTCACCCCCCTGTCCCCACCAATAATACCCCATAACATACCTGTCTCTAGTCCTCTGTCTAGTATCTCCACAGAGCAGGTCATAGCCACACTCTCCAAGGCCAGAAACACTGCCTTTATGGGACCAGACAACATCTCAGGCTGCCTATTAACTGGTCTAAAACAGGAGATAGCAGAAATACAGAGCATGCTCTTCAATCTCAGTCTAAGCACTGGCTTTGTCCCAGCTGAGTGGAAAACAGCAATGGTAATCCCACTGCACAAAAGGGGTCCCTCAACCGACCCCAGGAACTACAGACTCATAACTATGACCCAGACTCTGCTACAGTTTGCTGCGAGGGAAAGGTTAGTTTGCTTTTTATTTGTTGCATTTTGTATTACTTTATTGCCTTTTTCTATTCTGTGTACTGTAATTTGTTTTCTTTACACTGTGTTTTACTTGGATTCTGCTTTTAATTGCATATTAAAACTTGAAAAGAGACCACAGCTCTGTCTCTTGTGAGTCAGACAGAAATTAGAACAGGTTAATTAAGGAGTCACACATAAGTTAGAACAGGTCAGTTAAGGTTAATCATCTGTGAACTGAGGGGCTGGAGCTAGGAACTAAACCTTCTACATAAAGGGTAAAATAAAACATTTCAGAGCTTTACTGAAAAGGCACACCCAGACTCTGCTACAATTTGCTGTAAGGGAAATGTTAGTTTGCTTTTTATTTGTTGTATTTTGTATTACTTTATTGCCTTTTTCTATTTTGTATACTGTGATTTGTTTTCTTCACACTGTGTTTTACTTGTATTCTGCTTTTAACTGCTCCTTAAAACTTGAAAAGAGTCCCCAGCTCTATCTCTTGTGAGTCAGACAGAAATTAGAACAAGTCGATTAAGGAGTAACACATAAATTAGAACAGGTCAGTTAAGGTTAATCATCTGTGAACTGATGGGGGTGGAGCTAGGAACTAAACCTTCTACTTAAGGGATACAATCAAACATTTCAGAGCTTTACTGGAAAGGCTCACTCAGAATCTGCTACAATTTCCTGTGAAGGAAAGGCTAGTTTGCTTTTTATTTGTTGTGTTTTGTATTACTTTACTGCCTTTTTCTATTTTGTATACTGTGATTTGTTTACTTTACACTGTGTTTTACATGTATTCTGCTTTGAACTGCATATTAAAACTTGAAAAGTGACCACAGCTCTGTCTCTTGCGAGTCAGACAGAAATTAGAACAGGTCAATTAAGGAGTCATACATAAGTTAGAACAGGTCAGTTAAGGTTAATCGTCTGTGAACTGAGGGGGTGGAGCTAGGAACTAAACCTTCTATTTAAGGGGTAAAATAATACATTTCAGAACTTTATTGGAAAGGCTCACCCAGACTCTGCTATAATTTGCTGTGAGGGAAAGGTTAGTTTGCTTTTTATTTGTTGTATTTTGTATTACTTTATAGCCTTTCTCTATTTTGTATACTGGGATTTGTTTTCTTTACACAGAGTTTTACTTGTATTGTGCTTTTAACTGCATATTAAAACTTGAAAAGAGACCACAGCTCTGTCTCTTGTGAGTCAGACAGAAATTAGAACAGGTCAATTAAGGAGTCACACATAAGTTAGAACAGGTCAGTTAAGGTTAATCATCTGTGAACTGAGGGGGTGGAGCTAGGAACTAAATATTCTACTTAAGGGGTAAAATAAAACATTTCAGAGCTTTACTGGAAAGCCTCACCCAGACTCTGCTACAGTTTGCTGTGAGGAAAAAAAGAAGTTATGTCTTACCATAACGTTCCATCTGAGTTGTTGATCTTCTTCCACTCATCACTGATGGGTTCAGTTCCAAGCCCTCTGAACCGAGTCGGCCTTATACCAAGCTTGCATGTACTAAAAAATCTCGAGCTAAGCTGCTACCTACAATGCCCTTTACTCAGTTACTTCAGATCGAGTTTGCATGCTATATATAGAAGAAACAAGTCAGAGGCTATCTCTGTGCAGAAACCCTAAGACACCACAAAGACCCAGAAGATCCACCAGGAAGCTTTGGAGGGGGTCGGTGGGAGGGTGTAATGACTGAAAGAAGATCAACAACTCAAATGGAACGTTATGGTAAGACATAACTTCTTTATCTGAAGTTGTTAATCTTCTATTCATCACTGATGGGACAGAGTCCCCAGCTAAATGGAGAACCTGGGTGGCTCTTATGGAAGAACATTCCTGAGAACCATTGAACCAAAGGCCATTCTTCCCCTGGAGATCAGATCCAATTTGTAATGCTTGATAAAGGTATGGGGCTTAGCCCAAATGGCAGCTGCATAAATGTCATCCATGTAGACCCTAGAGTGGAAGGCAACTGATGCTGCAATAGCCCTAGTTGAGTGAGCTTTGATTTTGCCAGGCTTAGATCCATCTGTAAGTGAATATGAGAAGGCAATGCAATCCCTGAGCCATTTAGGCAAAGTAACTTTTGATACTGCACCTCCCATTCTAGGACCCGCAAAGGAAATGAAAAGCTGGTCCGACTTGCGAAAGGATTTAGTTCTGTCCAGATAGAAATGTTATTGTCTATGAACATCCAAGGAATGTAGGCAGTATTCTCCCTTATTTGAATAATTTGGGAAGAATACAGGGAGCTCAATGGACTGGTTAATCAAAAAGTCAGAAACCACTTTGGGGAGAAATGATGGGTTAGTACGAAGTGATACTCTGTCTTTATGAAAGATCAGATAAGGGCTCTTGATACATAATGCTTGCAATTCAGAAATTCATCTGGCTGAGGTGACAGCCACCAGAAATAAGGATTTCCATGACAGGAATTTTAGATCACATGTCGCAGCAGGCTCAAAAGGGGCAGAGAAAGAGACTGCAGAACCCAGGAGAGATTCCATGCCTCCACCAGCTGCCTGACTGGTGGCCTGCTGTGGAAAATACTCTTGAGGAAAGTCTTGCAAAGGTGAGAGGAAATAAGCGGGACTCCATCTGAACCATTGTGGAAGTTGGAAACAGCTGCTAGATGGACTTGAATGGTGGAAGCTGATGCCCAATTGTCGAACAGTTCGGCCAGGTAATGCAGAATAGTGGCTATGGGGGCTGGGAACGGATCTAGCTTCTGATTATGTGACCAAATAAAGAATCTTTTCCATTTGTCCCTGTAAAGTTTCCTGGTGGATGGTTTATGAGAGGCCAAGATAATATCACGGACAGGTGAAGAGAGGGTTTCCTACCTGGCAACTAACAGAAGTGGAGGAACCAAGCCATCAGCTTGAGAGTGGACAGATTCGTGGGAGTTAGCTCTTGTGGGTGAGATATGAGGTCCTGATGAGTGTCTAGGATCCAAGGAGGTTGTAGCAGATGAGGTCGGAGGGAGGGAAACCATACTTGACAAGGCCAGAACAGGGAAATGAGGATCACTTTGCTTCTCAACCGAATAGCATTCCTTAGAACAAGGGGAATCAGAGGATAAACATAAAGGAGACCTGCGGGCCAATCGTGAATCAAAGCGTCTCTCGGTGACTCCCCATGAGGGAGAAAGAGGGCAAAGTAGCTGCTGCATTTTGTGTTTGAGGGGGAAGTGAAAAGGTTGCAGCATGGTTGGCCCCAACGGCTGAAAATTCCCACCACCACACTCAGATTGGGAGACCACTCATGAGGATGAAGGATGCATCTGCTTAGCCTGTCCGCAATCACGTTGGAGCTCCCAGGGATATGCGTTGCAATCAGAAAGCGGTTGGAAGCTATCGCCCACTGCCAGATTCTCATGGCTTCATGTCATAAGGGGTAGGAGTTGGTCCCTCCCTGTTTGTTTATGTACCAGACCATGGACATGTTGTCTGACAGCAATCGTTCCGGATGGAAGGAGTGGGTGGAAAGCTTGCAACTCCAATAGCACCGCTCTTAACTCCAGGACATTGATATGCAAGTTGACCTCTACATTGGACCACGTGCCTTAGACTGCCTTTCCCTGGAAGTCCCCCCCCACCCCATCAGGGAAGTGTCTGTGGTCACCGTGGTAGTGGGCTGGGGAGCCTGGAAGGGGTGACACCAAAGATTTTCATCTGTACTCATCCACCAGAGGAGATCTTGTTTGCAAGTGTTGGTGATGAGAATCTGTGAGCTCAGGGGGTGAAGACTGGGTATCCACTGGGCCTGAAGGAGCCATTGTAGTAATCGCATGTGCAATCTAGCTAGGAAAACAATAGGGATGGCTGCAGCCATAGATCCCAGGGCCTGGAGAACTTCCCTTGCAGACACCTTTCTTTGACAGAGTATCACTTGAACTTGTGCGCTTAATCTCTGAAGACTGTGAAGAGGAAGAGAGATCAGACTTGACTGGGTGTTGAATATTGCCCCTATGAATTCCAACTGTTGTAAGGGCTGCAGATTGGATTTCTCCCAGTGTATGGTGATGCCCAGTGACTCCACTAGAACTAGGGTGTAGTGAAGGGCCCTGACCAGTAGAGGCTTGGTGGGGGAGGAGACGAACCAATTGTCTAGGTATGGAAACACCTGGAATCCCTGAAGTCTTAGATGAGCTGTTACCACTGCTGGGTATTTCGTGAACACTCTGGAGGCTGTCAAGAGACCAAAAGGCAGGGTTCTGAATTGGTAGTGTTTGGCTCCCAACCTGAAGTGAAGGAGGCCCCTGGAGCTCTTGTCCATCTTGATATGGTAATACACATCCCGGAGATCTAATGAGCACATCCACACACCATCCCGCAGAAAGGGAAGGATGGACTGAATCGTGACCATACGGAACTTGGTCTGAACTACCGATTTGTTTAGTTGGCTGAGATCAAGAATGGGCCTCTAGTCTCCTGTCTTCTTTGGTACCAAAAAGAATCTTTAGTAGAACCCTGATCTGCACTGGTTTGGGGGGACCTGTTGGATGGCTCATTTTTGACATAGCTTTCATATTTCGGAAGCTGCCTCCCCCCTTTGACTGGGTGGAACATCGGGAAGGGATTTCGGAGGTCTTGGATAAGATATTAGGGAAATGTGGTAGCCTCTGGTAATGATTCTCTGCACCCACTGATCATTTGTAATAGAGAGCCAGGCAGCATGGTGCAGAGAAAAAGCACCCCGACTGCTTCCAGAGAAAAGCAATCGGGCAGTGCTTCAGGAGCGCTGACACGGTCTACCTGAGAAGGAATCTCTGGAGCCCTGGTTCCGGGGACCCCCTCTGCCCTGAAAGGGGTGTCTTCCATTACTGGAACCCCCTCTACCTCTGGGGGAGTCTTCACCACGTGCATCATGGAAAGGACCTTGAGACTTCTTGTGCCACATCTTCCCACTCCTCTAGTACCTGGAGAAGGAACGCTGAGGTTTGGAAAAGTGTAAGCCCACGGCAGACAAGGTCTTCCCATCTTGCTCGCACCTGGCTAATGTATCCTTGACCTTAGCACCTAACAGAGCTGATGGCTCAATAGGGGCATTTAAAAAGTAAGATTTGAAGGAGTCCGCAAGGTCACAAATGCGCATCCAGGCATGGGGTCTCATGACTACGCCTGCACCCGCAGCTCTAGCCACTCCTTCAGTTGCGTGGGACAGCAACGTCATGGACAAATTGGATATTGACTCTAGGGTGGCAAGTTGGGAAGCAACTTTACCATGTACTCCATCTGAAACTTGGCCCACGAGGGTCCTGGAGAGTTTGGAGACAAGATCTCTCTGGAGCCTCGTAAAATGTGACAAAAAGTTCAGAGACCTAACTGCAAAGGTCACTGACGCAAAAACTCACTTCCCTAACCTGTCCACTGCCCGGGACTCTCTGTTGGGCAGGTGGACAGCAGGACTCTCTTTTGCAAGGTCCTTTTTCGTGGCTGCCACCACCACCACAGCGTCCACCAGCAAACCTCTAGACCATTGGGGTTGATCCTCTGGAGGGGAGAGTACCTTGTCTAATCTCCCGAGGATGGCCTCAATGGTGTCCGGGTTCTTCCACACCCACTGCATGATGAGCTTAACCAACTCATCGGCAGCAGGGTCACCCAAGAAGTAGAAGGCTGAGAGTGAAAGGCCTGCAGGAATATGAATTCCTCCAAGGAAGGACTGGAGGACTTCCAGTCACCCCTCTGTTTCAAGATTTCCAGGATGTCTCCAAGGGAGACATCATCAGGGGTGACCATGGGATCCTTCCCCATCATCGTAGTCCATATCTTCCATGAGGGACCCCTCTGGGGAGTCCATGTGTTTCCTCTTACACGCCCGTTTCTGAGGGGGTTCTTCGGTGGGAGCATCCGAAGAAGACTCAGAAAGGGAAATATCTTGGACAGGGGTTTCCTGGGCCTTGTGCTCTCGGAGTCCTGGGTGGGGGGGGGTGGCCTTTGACAGCTGTGGCTCAGAAGGAACTGGAGGGATGACCAATGTTGGAGGATTGCTAGATGCAAGCACACTCTCCATCACCCAGAAAGCAGGCCCACTCGAAGAAGAGTGGAAGCCCGGAACCAAAGAAGACAAAATCAGAACCGGAGTCACACCCCGCTCCACATGGTCCACCCCCGGAGATGGAGCCTCAAGCAAACTCGGGGCGGTAGTCACCCTCAGACCCATAGTCAGGACTGACAACTCAGTCAGAACTGAGACCGGAACTGGAGGTTCCATCCTCCCAATCATGAGCCTGAGGAAGGGTGGGTTCCGACAGAACCTACACCCAAAGGGGCCTCGGGGCCTCAGACACTGTCGATGTCAGTGCCGAGGAAGCGGGTCCTCTCAAAAACGTCAGCTATATGAGCCTTGGAACAGAGGGATCCAAGGGAAGAGAGTATGTAGCAGTCGCCGGTGTAATAGACACAAAGCCTGGAGTGGGATCGGGTCTAGGCAAATTTGAAATTTCCCTGGCATTCAGCAGCTGGTCAGAAAGGTGCACCACATCCACTTCTGAAAGGCTCCTGGTGGATCTTACTGATGCCCCTGAAAGGGAATCAGGCCGGTCCAAAAAGGGGCTGCAGGCTTGTCCGGTAAACGGGACAACAGACAAGTACTGAGTCCGTGGTCTATCACAGAAGGCAACGACAATTCCAGCTTAGAAACCGGCAACAAAGGAATGGTTGGAGCTAAGAACGGGCTCAGAGCCGAGGTCACAACAGGGGTGGATGTCAAGAATAGCCGACATCGGAACAGAGATGGACGACGTCAGTGCCGAGATAGAGGCAGACAAACTGATCAGAACCAAGGTGGTAGATGGTGCCGTAGTCATCGGGGCCAGGGTAGGCGCTGATGAGGCGACCTCAGTAGGCTTCACTGGAGCTGAACTTGGAGCCAAGGTAGTCGGAACCGAGGAGGCCGTACGGTGCTCACAGGAAGACTTTTGGGCCTTGTGCTTATGGCTTTTACGCCTGTCACCAGCTGGTGAAGAGGGATCCGAGCGAGGACATTTCTTGTCCACAGAAGGAGGGGATGAGACCTCCGTCACAGAAATATCCTCTGAAAAAGGCAATGAAAGCAGGCACTTCGGGATCAATTTATTACGATGCTCATTCAGGGTCCGCTAACCGAAGCTAGCATAAATATCACATGGGGGCTTCACCAACAAATGCAGAACCCCCAAACAGTACACACACTCTTTATGAAGGTCGCTGTTCGGAAGTTTACCACTACAAGAAGAGCAGTGTTTAAACCCTGTATTTCCCTTCTTCTCAGACATAATAGCGAACACTCACACAAAAAGAAAGAGTTAGGAAAGTGAGGAAAGTGAAGATAGAGGAAATACCAACAATGGTAATGGGACACCACAAGGGTAGAAAGGCCAATACCAACAATGGTATTAAAGGGATACCTGTGGGTAGAGCTGAGTGTAGAAAGATACCAAAGAAGTAGCAAGAAAAAATTCCACAAAAACTTGTAAATTTATAAAGATAAATCACTTAGCTGGAGAGTTCGGTGAAACGCTGCTATATGGCTGCGCGGAAAATGAGATCTGAGGTAACTGAGTGAAAGGCGTTGTAGGTAGCAGCTTAGCTTGAGAGTTTTTAGTGCACACAAGCTTGGTATAAGGCCGACTCGGTTCAGAGGGCTGGGAACCGAACCCATCAGTGATGAATAGGAAGAAGATTAACAACTTCAGATGGTTAGTTTGCTTTTATTTGTTATATTTTGTATTAGTTTATTACCTTTTTCTACTTTGTATACTGTCATTTGTTTTCATTACACTGTGTTTTACTTGTATTCTGTTTTTAACTGCATATTAAAACTTGAAAAGAGACCACAGCTCTGTCTCTTGTGAGTCAGACAGAAATTTTCCTACCCTCCTACAAGGTTACTGTTGTGTTCTTAAACACCACTGTCTTTCTAGTTGCCTGCCCCTTATGTTAATTTCACCATATATCTCATTTCCTCTCTGCTTTTACTGGCTGGTGTGAGTAAGCACAAAATTATTTTTGTGAAAGCATGCCCCTACAACTATTTAAATTTATTGGCCATCCTACTGTATTCCATAGTACCAGAATACAAAAGTGACCACCCCCTTTCAATCTATCTTGCTGTTTTAAAAATAGTGACTCTCCATTAAACTTAACTTTTTAGACAGGTATAACTCAAGTTACCTACTTTCACATCTAACTCCTCTAGTGCACACTGCAGTGTTCAGGATAAACCATTTTTTCACCTTACCTTTAAGCATCTATTGCAAGACCACCAGTTATTGGAAAGCCCACATTCTGCCTCTCAGTAGTCATCTTAGGATTAGTGCTTCTCTTTTCTCCTGGTGATAGGAGTGCAGTTACATTATTTCCTGGAGACTGATGATCACCAGAAAGCTTAATAATTGCTTTATAGGTGACAGCTTGGAATCTGTGCTTATATTCTGATCCTGGTGAGAGTAGCAGCAGACTGCATTGATTTCTGACTCTGGTTAGACAGTGAGTGTCTGTGCTTAATGAATCTGATTGGTTTGATTGCTATTCAAGGCATCTACCAGAAAAAGGCTACAAACCTGTAGACCCTTGCATCATCTGGGACAAGACTGTGGATCATCAAACAGGCCGTGGTCTGCTTCTCTTCTCTTCTTGGGATTGGTGCTAACATTTTGGTTCTGGAGAGAGAAGATACAAAGGAGTATTGTATCCCAACAGAGTGAAGCTGTGCTGAGACCAGCATTAGTAGCAGACAGGCAGTAGTCATTCATGCAACTCGCCTCTTTTCATCATTCTTGACAAGCTAATTCTTTATTTTTTAGTAAGTACTGCTTGATTTCTTTCTAACTTCAGAGTATCTGCCTAAATACTTCATCCTTAAATTTTCAGGGTCTACATATTAGTTTCCCCTCATGTGTTTGGCAGTGCTCTGTACAGACTCAGACACCTTGAGTGACACTTTTCCCGTAAAAGGAATATATAAGGAAACAGTTCCAGCACTTAGTAATAATGACCATCCCTCCTGGCATGTCTAAAGATCAGTTCCCTGTGCTTTCTCCTATTAACTTGGTGAACTTGGGCATTCTGAGGCATTGTAGAAACTGCCTCATGTACACAGACAACCCTCTCCTCTTACCTCCCAACACTCAGACTTGTGAGAGATGCACTTATATATGCAAATTGGAAGCCATGCACTCTCAAGCCAAGACCGGAATAGCTGGTCAAGAGAAGGTCAACACCTGCACCACACCACATGCAACACATAGCCCTCCAGAGCACCCACCATCACAGCTTTCACATAAAAACAGAAACCACACACCAACCTTCGCGGAGGCTCTCAATAAAAATCTACCCAAACCTACCTCCAAGGCAGAAATGCACTCAAACACCACAACACAGCACAAACTACAAGACACATAGCTCACCTACACAGTGTGCCCCTCCACCTAAGCCCCTAAGGCAAAACAGCCTGCCCAATACACTAATCATAGGTGACTCGATAGTGAGGCACACTGATGTCCCACTCACTAGGTTAAATAAGGAGAAAGTAACAGTCAGCTGTCTATCAGGTGCCAGAATCTGACACATAACACATGCAGTAAGGTCACTCCACAACAAGCACAAGTATGACTCTGTCACTGTCCATGTGGGTGTGAATGACTTGAGACACACCTCCCTGGACTACATGAAAAAAAACACGGAGGAGCTCTGAGATTATGTGGCACAGGCAGGTATGACCCTAGCCCTGAGCAGCATCCTACAGTCACCCAGAATGATACCACAGTTTTTTTTTTTTTTTTATCTTTCGGCTTTTCCCAGTTAGGGGTCACCACAGCGGAACTCTGGTCCGCTAATGAATGTCAGTAGACTTTTACGTACCGAGTTGCCGGCTCTGACGCACAACCTTCAACGAAGGTGCGCCCATTCACGTATGTCTCCACACAGAAGACGCTCTAGCTGAGAATCGAACAGGACGTCTTACTGTGAAGCAACAATGCTACCACAGCACCAAGCAGAAAATTACTGACTTCAACAATTGGCTAAGTTTCTGGTATCATTCTAAAGGGATCCAGTATCTGTCTCCTTGAGATGACATGACTGACAGACCTCAATGCTTTGCCAGAGATGGCCTGCATCTGTCACCCCTGGATTTCTGGATAACTAGCTAAGGCACTAGCCACCCTTATAGTGCCTTTTTTAGGTGATGTTCCAAAGACTAAATTACCACCATAACAGCTATAAATAAATGCAATCTGAGGGTCATGCTGTTCATTGCTAAAAGTCTAAATCTTGAGATGCACTTGCTCAAAGCACTCCTCAAAATGGAGATCATCGACATTTGTGCTGGAACAGAGACCTGGTTTAAAGCAGCAGAAACCACCCCTGCACTACCAGGCTATAACTCATTCCACACCTTTTGGCCCCAGAACATAGACCGACGCTCCAAAGGCGGTGGTGTCTCCATATTCATAAAGGATATGCACACCTCCAGACTAGAAGCCTAGCATAACACATCTGAAATACTTCAGGTACAACTAACATTGGGTAAGATGGTGATTCAGGTTGTAGCCTGCTACAGGTCCCCAACCATGTCACAAGATTCTCACTCCTTGTTCCTAAGCACCCTGGAAACTATTAGGGTCCAACCCAACACTCTCATACTAGGTGACTTCAACTACCCCTCTATCAAGTGGGAAAACTACTCATGCACCAGTACACTGGCTCAACGCTTCCTGGAATTCATCAATGCCAATGCCATGGACCAGCTCATTCTTACCCCCACTAGAGGAAGCAACATCCTTGACCTGGTTATTACAAACATGGGCAACTGTTGCCCTACACCAATAGTTAATTCCTCCCTGGTTAGATCTGACCACAAACTAATCACCATGGAAATCCACATCTCACCCCCCCCCCCCCGCAAAGGTAACCACCATGAAAAACTTCCCCAAAGCTACCTATGAGCTCCTAAAAACAGAGGTGGCTAACTTCACGGCACCCATGTCAATGGAAAATAGATGCATGACTGCCAAATTATACACCAATGCACTTTACAAACACATATATAAATGCATGGAGCTATCCATACCCAACAGAACCAAGGCACTCTCCTCCAAAAAAAGGAAGCCAATTTGGTGGAACCTGCCATTAATAAACTCTACAACAGAAGGAAGAAACTGTTGCAGAAAAAGGTGAAGTCCCAAGACTGGAAAAACTCCTTTATTAGCCTCAACAAATTGTTGAGATCCCTCATCAAGATTTCTAAAGTCAGCTATGAAGGCAGAATTGCAGCAGACACCAAAAAAAAAAAAATAAAAAACACAAAGCCTTCTATAGTTGTATCAAGAATCTCCACGGCAATACCCAGGTTTGCTCTGAGTTACTGCACAATGGTACCTCCTATACTGAGCCAACAGATATTGCCGACATACTGGGCGACAGATTCAGTGCCAACTTTAGCCCCCCCAAAGGACCAATCACAATACCGGAGGAAAGCCAAGCACCTAGCATTACTGCAGCACTTGTTAAAGCTACATTGGTCAAGGATACAGCTTCAGTGAGACCCAACAATGTCCCTGGATGTGTTCTACATGAACTACAAAGTAAACTGGCACCACATCTGTGTGCCCTGTTTAATCACAGCCTCACCTCAGGCTTTGTCCCTACAGAATGGTGTACTGCTACAGTCATCCCTCTCCATAAAGGGGGAATGACTACAGACCCTGGGAATTACTGCCCCATTAGCCTAATGAGTCTGATATGTAAGGTTATGGAGTCATTCATCATGGACCTAATTAACAAGGATATAGGGAATCTCCAAACTCTAGATCCCACGCAATTTGGTTTTGTGAAAGGTAGATCATGCCTGCTCAACCTGGTTAACTTCTTTGAGTCAGTCACCAGAGCTGTGGATGAGGGCAAGGCAGTTCACACAGCCTACATCGATCTGGCCAAGGTCTTTGATACCATTTCCCACTCAGAAATTATTTATAAACTCATCAAGCTAGGCATCAACCCCTATATACAAGGTGAGTTGCAAATTGGCTCACAGATGGAACCCACAGTGTGAAAGTAGTGGACTCCAAGTAAGACTGCTGACCAATCACAGTCCCACAGGGCTCAGTCCTGGGTTCTCTCCTGTTTGGCATCTACTTCTCAGAAGTCCAGGCCAACACGGAGGGACTCTGGCTGACCAAGTTCGCAGATGACTGCAAGATGGCAGCCATTATTAACTCCCCAAGTGATGTACACATCCTACAGAAAAACTTCTCTGTGACCAATGACTGGTGTCGAAACCATGGCCTTGAACTTAACACCAAAACAATGCATCAATCCCCTTTGGGAAAAACTCAGTTCCCACTAATTACCACATCAATGGGAGCCCATTGAACACTGAAGGTGTTATAAGACATCTGGGGACACAGGTTGACAGCAACCTCTCCTTCGACCACCACATTGCCACTGTGGTCAAAAAGTCCTTCTATGTGGCACATCTTATTACCAAGGGTTTTGCATCCAGGAAGAAAGAGGTCATCATCTTTCTCTACTCTTCCCTCATTATGCCAATCATCGAGTATAATGCCCCATTTGGCATGTACCTCACTAGACACATGCAACAGCTGGAAAGGCCACAAATGTATCTCACGAAGAGGATCCTAGGCCTTAGACACATGTCCTATATAGACAGACTCAAAAAACTCCAGCTATTCTCTGTCTCATATCGTCTACTTAGAGGTGATCTCTGTTTGACTTACAAAGCCTTCCGCACCACATGCTCCAAAGACCTCAACCCCATTACCACAATCAACAGAACATGCTGGAGGGACAGGTTCATAACCCAGAGACTGCCTATGCTCTGGAATAGACTTCCTATATATGCCAAGCAGAGCACCTCACTGGCCCTCTTCAAGAAAATCTTGATGAGTGGATGGGAAACAAAGTTCACCCCCGGGGATCACTCCAGTGGCTCTACTTGACAGAGGCACTAGGAACTAATGTAGGGCAGCACAGTGCCAGGGCACTTCTATGGGCTAGGCTTGTAAAGGCTCCAGGGCCATTAGCCTAGTACACACCTATGAACCTACAACCCTAACCAGCCTTATATGCAAGGCCATGGAGAGAATTATCATGGATCTTATCAACCAGCATATAGGTGACCTTCAAACTCTTGACACAACCCAGTTTGGCTTGGTTAATGGCAGATCTTGCCTGCTAAACCTGGTGGACTTCTTTGAGAATGTCATCATGGCCATGGATGAAGGGAAAATGGTTCACACTGCCTATCTTGACCTAGCCAAGGCCTTTGAGACAATGCCTCACTCAGGCATCATTGAGAAACTCACCTAGCTGGGGATTAACCCTTACATCACTAGATGGATTGCCAACTGGCTCACAAACAGAACACATACAGTCAAAATCAGGGAATTTATTTATTTATTTATTTACATTTGTTTACCGGGAAATTCCGACTGGATGCAGGTCCTTTTTCAGCTGATGCCCGGGGAGAAAAGCTCCACCTCATGTACATGATAGAGATACAAAGCTGCAGCAATAGTAAACATTACAAGTTGTTGGCTTTAATACAATAACAAGATGTTGATTATCAACAGTATATACAGAAAATGTTGCAAGTTAAGATTGTTTCTTGTCATTTATAATATTAGTAACAAAGTTGTCAGACAAGATGTTAAAGTATGTAAAGACAACTAGCTATTTCTGACTGTGGTTAGTAGTGACGGTAGTATAATTGGGTTAAGAGTCTAGGTGGGGGGGGGTGTTAGTCTGGATTAGAACAAGGGCAAAGCCAGTGCAAATTTAAGTGGAATTTGAGGGCAGTCTTGAAAAGGCTGCTGGAAGGTAGAGTAGTTAAAGAGGGTGGAAGATTGTTCCAAAGTTTAAATAATGTACATGAAAATATGGCTTCTCCTGCTGAGTTCTTGGGTTTGAAAACGGTGAGTTGATTTTTGTTGCTTGATCTTAGGGGCCAAGTGGGGTGATAGGGTTGGAGAAGGGTTTGAAGGGAAGGGATGTTAAGGGGGGTTAATAAGTTTATGAGCGAGGGTGAGTTGATTGAAGTGAAGGAGTTGTGGGAGCTCTAGCCAGTTTAGTTCTTTATGGAAGATACAATGATGGCTGCGGTAGGAGGTTCCAGTGGCAAATTTAGCAATTTTGTTGTAACAAGCATCCAGCTTGTGAAGGTCTCTCTGTCTAAGGTTGGTAAGTATCGGGGATGCATAGAGTAGGGTGGATATTAGCTGGGAATTGGCTATGAAGATTCTAGCTGCCTTGGTTACGAATTGGCAGCTTCGATGTAATGCACCAAGTTTCTTGTGAACTTTTTTTATTGTGAGAGATATGTGGGTGTCAAATCTAAGTTTGTTGTCTATTTCCACACCAAGTAATTTTCTATGTTCTGATGGAGAGATGACGGTATTGTCTTTGGCAAGAATGTTGAAGTGGGGGGTGTTTTGGGTAGCTTTGGAAGGTTGGAACAGGAGAAGTTTTGTCTTACTTGGGTTGAGTAGGAGCTGAGCATTGGATAGCCAGCTTTCTATAGAAGAGAATGATTCCTGTGTGATTTGTTGTAGTTCTGGTAGAGTGGTGGCAGAGTAGATGAGAGTAGAGTCATCTGCGTACTGTATAAGAGATGCTTGTGTGGTGGCAGTATGTAGGTTGTTAGTGAAAAGGGAGAATAGCAGAAGGCCAAGGATAGACTCTTGGGGAACTCTGAGAGTAACTGGGAGGCGAGGTGATGTGTTATTGTCCCAGATTACTGATTGCTGGCATCCAGTTGCAGGCTGGTTGTGAGAAGGAGAGGTTGGGGAGAGTAGAGAGCAGTAGCTCATGAAATACCATGTCAAAGACCTTTGAGAGATCTAGAAATATGGCAATAGAGAAGAGGCCATTGTTTTTGTGATGAAGTATAGTGTTGGTGAAGGAGAGCAGAGCAGAGGTAGTGCTGTGATATGGCCTGAAACTATGTTGGGTTTTGGAGAGGAGATTATTAGCTAGGAGGTAGTTGGTGACCTGGGTGTTGATACATTTTTCAAGTATCTTGGAGAGAGGGGAGAGGACAGCAATGGGGTGGTAATTGGAGAGGTCAGTGGAGGGAGTGTCTTAGTGGAGGGGGTGCCTTTGTGGAGGGGAATGATGTGGGATATTTTCCATATCGAGGGAACATAGCCTTCAGTTATGGAATGGCTGATTAGAATTCAAATTGGGTAGGCTAGTGTATCAGATGCAATTTTCAAGTATTCAGAGGGGAGGTTGTCAGCTGCGAGTTTGGTGGGTTTAAGTTTTGACAATAGTCTTTTTATGTTGGAGGTAGGTACTGAGGTGAAGAAGAAAAGAGGAGTGGGGGGTTTAGGTTTAGGAGTTGGGGGGCTGTTGTAGGGAAGTGTTGTTTGTTTAGAGGTGTTGTAGTGTCAGTGAAGTGTTTGTTGAAGGATTCAGCAATACTGCTGGAGGAGGGGGGGAATGGACGGCTGGGGGATATCAACCTTCCCTGGGTGTAGGATATTGTTAATAGTGGACCAGAACTGCTTAGGGCTGTGGTTGGTAGAGCTTAGGGTACCAAATCTACTAGCAGACCTGTTGTCAGTGGTGTTCCACAGGGATCTGTACTAGGCCCCCTACTGTTTGGTATGTATTTTTCAGAAGTCTAGGCGAAAATAGATGGGCTAAGGCTTACCATGTTTGCTGATGACTGCAAATTGGGTGCAATCATCAAATTCCCCAAAGATGTCAACATGCTACAAAATGGGCTTACACAGAGAAATGATTGGTGTCAAAGTCACGGACTTAAACTAAACACAAAAAATGCATTATCATCCCCTTCGGCAAAGATCTCCCTGCTAATTACAGTATTAATAATATCCCACTAAGTTCAAACCTAGTGGTGACAGATTTGGGAATGCAAGTTGAAGGCAGCTTTAATTTTGATTATAAGGCCAGCTGTCCATAGTAGTAGTTAGGAAGACCTTCTAAGTTGCACAACTCATAAGCAAGGGTACAGCATCCAAAGCTAAGGAGGTTATAACTCTCCTGTACTCGGCTCTCATTAGACCAATAATAGAGTATAATGCTCCCTTCTGTGTGTACCTCACCAGACATCTGCAGCAACTGGAGAGACCTCAGACGTTTCTCACCA